>NC_071102.1:35090000-35132500 GCF_024256425.1 Clarias gariepinus
GCACGCGCACACACACACACACACACACACACACACACACACACACACACACACACACACACACACAGAGATAAACACATCTGGTGCGCAACAGTCACAAGGTGAAAGAGAGGACATGTCGATTCTGGTACGTCAGCCACACACACACCCACACAGACACCAAATCAAAAGTGTACACACACACACACACACACACACACTAATAATACACACTAAGTGCAACCCCTTATACACCCACTCATTCATTTTTTTCATTTTGTTCAGACACTTTTTTTTTTTTTTTTAAACCTGTAGCTTCTCGTTCGTGCAACTACAAAATAATTATTTTAAAATGACTCGATTTAAATCAGTGTTTAAATGTCAGTGTACAAACCATAACTTCATATTTTAGCTAATGATGCAGGAGCGCTAAAGTCTTATATGATAATTTAAAAAAGATTTAAATAAATACATGTGCAATATTGCAAATAATAATGCGCGCTGCAATATCGGTTATTTTTACATGGCGTTATAATAAAGCATTTTTCTTTTTAAAAAATCCTAAAATAATTTAAATTATTCATTTATTGAATATTACAATAAACAAACAAAAACAAATAAGCAAGCAAACAAATGTGTTTTTTTTATCGACTAACCCTAGACATTTCCTTTTCCATCATTTTTGTATTTCATCCATCCTTTCACCAATAAATCAATAAGTTAATTCATTAATTAATTAATTAATAAGGAAAAAAAGTACCCCCAAGTACCCAGAGTACTTAGAGTAAAAGTACATTTAATGAAAATAGATTTTGACAAATACTGTAATAAATGCTAAAATTAATAATTTAAAATAATTTTTATATTATCTCTATATATTTTTCATGTAAAATGACAAATGATATCTTTATAATATAATTATATAATATATTATAAACTTAAATGCTACTTATGTTATTATTACTATAACTAATAATAAACATTTTATATCTAACAAACAATTATATAAATAAATAATTAAATAAATAAATAAAGCACATTAACTGTGAGCAGGTTTCACCCCGTGCCATGACTAAATGAGAAACAGAAAGACAGACCCCCTGGACGTTCCCCTCAAAGCCCACTTTAAAACCCACTGGGATTAACACCACACAACCGTACACAATGCTTCAGGAGTTCTTCTCCTGCTCAGGTCTAGTTCTCTACCTTGAGGTGCTCCTGCAGCTGGACCTCATGCTGGCGTGTCAGCACCTCGTGCTGCTTCTGGAACTCGGCGAACAGGAGCTGCTTCTGGAGCTCCTGCTGCTGTTTGAGGAGGAGGAGCTCATGCTGGAGCTGCTGCTCCCTCAGCGCCGGATCCATCACGCTCAGAGCGCTCAGACGAGGATCTGTACGCAAGTCCACCGGACCGCCTCCTCCTCCTCCTCCTCCTCCTCCACTGCTGCTTCCTCCTCCACCTCCTCCCTGTTCACCGGCTCCTCCGGCTACTGGACTCTGCATGCCCGAGGGCAGCGAGCTCTTCACCTCCACCACTGAGAGAGAGAGAGAATGAAAGAGAGAGAGAGAGAATGAAAGAGAGAGAGAGAGAGAGAGAGAGAGAGAGAGAGAGAGAGAGAGAGAGAGAGAGAGAGAGGGGACGGGGGACGGAAATGATCAGATTATACATCAAAAACGTAAACAAGCTGTACAGGAGAGTTCAACAAAACCTCATGGAAGGAGTCTCCAGTTTCAGTTTTTTTCTTTTTGCTTTTGAGACAGAGAGAAAGACGGCTTGTGAGGACCTCGACTGCATACCGCTGCTACAATTTAAGTAAGATACTCAACACAGGAAGGATTCATCTCTAAAGTGACTGATTCGCTGACTGATTCATTGAAATCGACATCATGGCTGAATGAATGCTTCAAAAGCTCAATATTTATTAATTAATTATTTATATATATATATATATATATATATATATAAATATATAAAAAATTATGTCTTTCTTCGTGACAATTTGTCCCCTATAAAAATTTTGGAATTGTTTTTCTAGAAACTGAACAAACCCAACGCATTTAAATCATGTGAAAGATTTACTTGAATGTTTTTCGTGATTCGACAGACAGGCTGGGTCCCAAACTACACAAAGGAACCGACAGCTGGTGTCCTCTCTCTCTCTCACACACACACTATTTTGCGCACTATGCAGTGATTTGGAAGGAATCCTCTCAGGTATCCTTAGTAATAACTTAAGCTTCCGAACGACGAGAGAAAAGAAAAAGTACCGCGTAAATCCTGCCTTCGCTCCTCAAACATACAGAACTCACCATCATCTCTGCTAAAGTTCAGTTTTGACATTTTTAGTCTTTTCCGTCCGCAAGATTTTTCTCAGGATGGCGGTGAAAAGGTCAGTGTGACTGGACGTGGCTGAATTATCTCAGTTAAATAACGAATCATGAATAATGAACAGGTTATAAAAGACAAGGTCATGAATATTAATGACAGGCTGCTTTGAATGAATGAATGAATATTCATAACTAGTAGGAGGTTTCAGCAGGAAAAAAAAAAATCAAATAAAAGCCTGACTATTGGAGTGAAATATCTCTTAGAGTAAAAACACGCTTTGTCTCTGACACCGTTACAATTTTTACGGTTACGCCGCTCCAATGCACTTTTGGAGCTCCTGTCTGCCGCGTGCTGTGTATTCTTTTACTTTTTCCACTATCAGCTCATTCTCATGCCACTAGCTCGAGACAGGGAAGTTCGACTCGCTCTAAAGTAAGGCTGAGGAGAAATAACGAAGCAGAGGCACGCGGAGGCACGGTTCAATCAAAACTCCTGAGATGAATGCGCCGCAAACTTGATAACCTCCGAGAAAGCAATTTAGCAGTGAACACGGTATCGGGAGAGTCGCAGCGATTAGTTACATCGGGCGTGATTCCTGGTCAAAACAACAAAAAGGAAAAAAAAGAAAAATACAGAAATCTCAGAGAATGTAAGAGAGAAAGAGAGAGAGAGAGGTGGAGGAAATGCGCATCTTAGAAAACATAGCACCTTCAGCTTCTTTTCTGGCTTATAGAGTTATTTGTCAGGAATTTGATCGATGTCAAGCAGCTCTCTCTAACTCACACGCCTTTCTGTGACTGTATCAGAACTTTGATTACTGCACTGTTCGATTTCTTGAGTCAAAATTTTAACAAATTTGTTTCATTTATAACGGAAAAATTTGCTTAATTGTGGGCATCAAAGTGAAGTAGTGGTTCACACTGCTGCCTAGCAGCTCCAAGCCTGAGGGTTCGATTCCCTCCTCGAGTCTGTCTGAATGGAGTTTGTACAGTATGTTCTCCCTGTGCTTGATGGGTTTCCTCCGGGTACTCTGGTTTCCTCCAACAGTTCAAAGACATGCGGATTAGTTTCGAAATTGCCCGTAGTGTGTGTGTTTGTGCCCTGCAATGGATTGGAATGGATTTACCCAGCCAAATCCCCTGAGTCCCCTGAGATAGGCTCCAGGCTATATCCAACCATGTACAGGTCAAGCGTTATAGAGAATGAGTGAGAGAGAGTGTTTCCAACAAAACCCCATTACAGTAACCACAGATTTCTGTCCTGCATTTCCTCACACCTTCATGCTCCCAGTGCTGCCTAGTCTTACAGTGAGACACCCACTTTCAAACTCGCATAATGTTTTTTTTTTTTTTCTGTGCCGTGTCGCATAAATGAGACTACAACCATGTAAAAAACAGAATTTCCATAATCGAATCCTAAAGAAATTAGGACGGTGTGAAACCTCGAGCAGCTAATGGGATATCGAGATTCTCATCTTGTCATTCTCAGGTGCGAGACGGAAAGCCAGAAGCGCTTTCGGAGGACGCGCTAACTCGTCTGTCATATTAGTTGGTCACTCAAGCGTTCAATCCTGCGCCTGCCTGGGGTTTACCAACACGGCAGTGCGGAGGAAGCATTCAGATTGCTCGCAAATCAGATTAAATCCCCTCCGTCGTCAAGCCAGGAGCGCTAAATATAAACATGCTGCTGTCTATAGCCCAGGTGCTGCCTGACCGCATCGAGCTGCTGACGTCAGAGCATGCAGAGGAGTTTAGCACGGATTTCCCCCGGAGACCAACCCTAAGCTATTTAAAGGACATAGGTCTCAAAATTAATGATCGGTAAATCGGTAAATTCATTACTAGATACAGAAATAAAACCAAATGATGGAACTTCCACACTAAAAGAACGAGAATTATTATTGTTATTTATTATGAGCTAGTAAAATGTCCTGATAACAAAAGTGACAAACACAATGCAAACATGATTAAAAAAAAAAATTTTTTTTTCAGTTATGTGCTGACTGTACATTTAGTTCTAAAGGGGGCCAATAATTATGTCTCATTTGGATTTGTTTTAAAATATATGTTTTTGGTAAATGTTTTCATTTTCTGCAAACACATTTATCTCAAGGGTTAGATCATATCCTCGTATATTTTTAGCACTCAAATGGTTTTTATATTAAGGGTGCCAATAATTCTTGCGGCAATTAGATTTGGACTCCATGCTGCTGTCGAGAGAGAGAGGCAGAGAGAGAGAGAGATGGAGGAAAAATATTTTCTTTAAAAAAAGGCTACTCTGAGCTATTACAAGCTCTGTACTTTTCATACCTGACTACTTTTGTTCTTTCACTCAAGTACACAAGTAAATGGAGGACTTCTACTTTTACTTCAGGAATATTAGCCCTAGGGAATCTCTACTTTGACTCAAATACAGGATTTAAGTACTTTGCCCACATCTGGGTCAAACATACCTTTTATTTATCATTGCAGCGGCAGTAAGTGTTTTAAAAAACATTTGCTAGGCAACCAGGAATTATAAAGCATGAAAAATAAATAATAAAATAGATTTGATATTTCTTACTTCATACTGCAATAAATGCAGTTTATAATATGCTGCGAGAAGGAAAACAAGTTACTAAATTGGCCTTAATTGGCTAACTAGCAAAAAAAAAAAAAGCTTATAACTGAGATTAGCAATCTATCTTGTTATCACAGGGGTGTTTATAACAAGACTGAAAAAGATTGACAGAAGTACAGATGTACCAATGTCCAAGTTTTCTTCTGAGAAAAGTGTGTACATGCATAAATACAACGTTTAGGCACACACTATTTTTTGACATCACCACTACGTCAACAGACTGTCACTAAATGTAACTAATCGTTAATTAAGGAAGCTCTGCTAAGGGTACGTTTCCTACACCATATCATTTCTGATCAAACGATTTGGCTTTGATTTACAACTAGAGACCGTAGATCATAAGGAGATTTTAACGTAGTGTAACAATGTAACGCAGTGTGATGTCGAGGTTGCTAGATGTTCTTCCAGCTCAAATTCAGTGATGATCACGAAACCAGGGGTTCAACGTGAAAAGCACCGCTTATAATGCGGCTTTGCATGAACTGGAAATAAGATGTAAAAGAAAAACAGAAAATCGTTTAGTGAAGGTAGTGTGTGTGTGTGCGCGTATGTGTTGGATGATTGGGTACACGCAGGTCTGCAACAACGTTATTTCTACAGCTCGATAGTTTTTGTACCGAGAGAGGAAAATCCAGTTAGAACCTCCTTCGTGTGTCGAAATGAAACGGCGGCATCACTGCGGCATCCTCCTACACACTCAGCCACAGGAATCCCCTCATATCGCTGCGCTGATGAGAGTCATTCCCCCGAAACGGGATTCCCTCGAAGGCTTCCGTGTCCGCTTTATTGTCTTCTCCCTTCCTCCGAGCGATCTTTACAACGCTATGAAAATAAACCGTTTAACCGGCGGAACTGGAGAACACTGAAAGCAAAGAGCTTGCTTAGAAAAAGAGGAGCAGAAATCATGCAGAAACGAAAGGGAGATAGCAAATAGGAGTGATAGAGATGCATGGTGGGAGATTTCTTTTTCCGTTTTGCAACCAAAAGAAGACAAAAATAGCAAAGGGAAGGCAGGAAGCAGAGTGAAGCAGTTCCTTATTACAGATGCATGAAATGGACCTCGAGAGATCTCTGGGAACAAAAACGGAGGAAGATGATGAGAACGAAGACGAAACAAGGACAGATGTGTTTAAATAAACTAGCCAACTAGGGCAGAATTAATAACACACAAGACACGACTAAAATCTGGATTAAGTCATGGGATTAGATCCAAATGCTAAGATTACTGTAATCACCCTCAAAGAGCGAGTGCTAAAAATAACCGTGCTGTCATTCCAGCCGTCCCCGACCCCCTCCGTCTCTCCCAGCCTGTCACTATTTGGCAAATCTCATTCTGAGCTCGTAATGCACCACCATGCTGCAGATTGCTGGTGTTTCCCCATCATAGATCCCCGTGAACACAACTTTTTAGGATAAAATGGGAGTATAACAGCAGGGGAAAGTGTGTGAATGAGCAATGTGGGCGGATGAATGGAGAAATAACAGGAAACACTGATTTATATTCTCACAATGCTCATGATACAAAACGGGGCATTTCATCTTTGAATGAAAACTGCTTTCCGATGTCAAGAAGCAAGACATTAACAGTTCAGTTCAAGTCCTGCAAGTTTAAAAATTTAGATTAATTCTCATCAGCTTAACAACAACTGGACAGCTTACTGACAACTGGATAACAACCAAGTGTTGACAAACCCACCATATTGAAATTGTTCTACACCTTGATCAGAAAATGAATAAAAGTACATCTATTCCTTGTAGCTACAGTATGTCTCCCTTACTTGTTCTGCTAGTGATTTGTCGAGTTTTGCAAAAAATGCTCTTATCTTTTGGGGAAGAAAAAAGGCACACATAGCCAGGAACAGCTTATCATTATTATTTTGTGTTTTTATTTATAGTAGTGTGGTGTGGTACACAAGAACTTCCTGAGTTTCTTTTCCTATCACAAAAGGTTTTTAAGATTCAGTTCAGTAATCTATCACAATTTATGTATCAAATTTTTTAATAAATTGTCAATTTATATGTTTCCATTTAAAGTGGTAAAATGTTGCCGATCCACTATAATCCTGCAGGTGGAGCACTCTAAACCATTTACAAAGCACAACATTCTGTGCGGTATTAGCAAACTATTTGCCAAGTTTGTTTAGAATCGTAACAAAATCTGAAAAAAGACTGATATTGATTTAGGATATTTATAAAATCATGATACAAACTAAATCGCAATACTAAATTGGTACCTAGGTATTGTATTGAGTATTGGTTGGTGATTCCTGTACCTAGAAGGTCGCTCTATGGTTCCAAAGGAAGCGGATCCCTTATAGAAGGCCAGGACCCTTAACATCCTTTTATGCGAACAAATCAGCACCAACCCACACAGCTAGAAACCCCATCTCACCAACTTGTGCAGGTTGGTTATTTGGATTTTGGTGTAAAAATCCACAAAACTCAATAAAGGACTGGAGAATGATGGACACAAACAGTCTAGTTATGTAGTACCAAAGCTCCTGGAAAATTATGACAAGGTAATCAATTCATAACTGGATAAATTCCAATGATTAATCATTAGTCAAGCCTAGTTTTGCCTGGGGAAACATGGTCAATATGCTGTGAGAACGATGGAGAGAGATGGCTTGGGAAATTGAGACCAACCACAAAGAGAGGAAGGGGGAGAGAAAAAGATAGAGAAAAAGAGAAAGAGAGAGTGAAAAGGAAAAGAGTAAGTTATAGTTTTGCAAACAGGGAAGATAAAAATAGTACTGGAAGGAAGGCTGGTGAAGTAGAGAAAGCAACCTCCTCATTACAGATAAACAGTCTGCGAGAGATTGTTGAGTAGAAACTAAGAAGGTGGCAGGTCCTGATGGGAGGATGAGGTAGCAGAAGGTATAAAAGGGGTAGATACTTCCAAGTCAACTTTTTGTGGTCAATAAAAGAACTGATGCAACCAGAGCCAAGACTAAGTCCTCTTCAGATTAGATCTGATTGCCAAGATTAGTGTAATTACCCACAGCGAGTAAGCTCTAAAAATAGCTGCGATCTTGTCCAGTCCAACCTCTACTGACCCCCTCCATCTCTCCAAGCCTTCGCACCTACAATGATCTGCCAAATCATAAATCCGAGCCTATTGTGCAGCACTTCCAGATAACTGGGCAAAGTCCAAATCATGAAAAGTATGCTTTGTCAGGATTACGTTTTTTTTTTCCTCATTATTTTTTTTTTCAACAGTGATCCTTAAGATCCGATTATGAACCTTAATTACTTACTGTGGTTCCTCTAAAGGAAATAGTTCTTTTGAGAGAGAGAGAGAGAGAGAGAGAGAGAGAAAGCTCCAACAGCAGCAAGAATACATACTGTACAACACTGTTTTGCTAGTCATGGACTTGCCTGGGTTCCTGGGGAAAGATACTGTATCTGTGGAACCCTGTAAACTTCTATGTAAAAACCCAAGAACAGAAGATTAAAGTAAACTTGATGTTTTGAGGTGCTACTATATCAGAATGCAGACAAATTTTTTATTCCAAAGGTAATCCCTTAACTTCTTATATGGATTTCAGAGGTTTGCTAGCAACAATTCAAGGTTGATCGTATAACAACCTTTTGTTCACCAAGGCCCCATCCCAAATGCATTGCCGGCACCAAGGTGTTCACTTGACCAACCTACCGGGAAAGACTGTGATGATTTCATTTCATTAATGAACAACACAACGGTACTAAAGAAACAAAGACACAAATAACAACTACGTATTTGGGCACAGTTGATCATATGGACAGTGGCAAGGAAAAACTCTCTGAGACAAGTAGAGGAAGAAACTTTGACTCCAAAGGAATTTCGTCTTTTTCTAAAAACAAACACTATGGAGTGTGTTCAGGGATGTTTAGTATAGCCAGTTGTGTCTTAAATGGTTAAGCCTCTGGTAACTGCTCAGAAGATCAGGAGTTTAAGTCAGGGGTTCGAGCCGCAGCACTGCCAAGCCGTCCCTAACGTAAGCCCTTAAGCGGTGCACCATATCATGGCTCTGCTCTGATCCCGGATTCCATATTCAAGGGATACGTGAAGAAGATAATTCCACTGTGCTGTAAAGTATGTGCGACAAAGTCTTTCTGAAATGTTCTAAATGGTGGGTAAAAGTCCTGGGACCTCCTCAAGATGCACACCTCCAAAATATGGACAAATTACCCCTCTCACGGGTAAGACAGTGGTTTCTGGGACATAGTATATAGGACAAAGACCTATCTAAAACCTTTAAACAGAGGGTTTTCTTTTAACCCTACCCTCACACTGGCAAGGTAACAACAACTGCCTCTAACAAGCATGTTGGCATAGTAGTTAGAACTTTGCCGTGCTGTGTCCTTGGTGGGTTTTTCCCAGGTAACCTGGTTTTCTCCCCCAATTCAAAGACAATGCAGATTAGACTTTTGGTGTTCCCAAATTGCTTGTAGTGCATGTGTGTGTGCCCCCGCGATGGATTAGCACCCTGTCCAAAATGTACCAGGCCTCATGCCCGAAGTCACCTGGGAAAGGCTCCAGGCTTCCCGCAAACCCTGTACAAGATAAGCAATACAAAAAATGAATGAACAAAAAATATATATTACTTGCAAATTAGCAATTAGCAAATTATGGAAATTGTTGTGCTTAAAAACTTTGACAAGGTAGCTTCTATAGGTTCCTCGAATTCCTGGGCAGACCACAAAACAAACTTCCAGTGATGCATCACATTGACTGGTCACTTGCTTTTGTTAACATAAGTCAAAGAGGTTTTAAGTGGAATTTTTGTAGCCATTCAAAGAACCGTGACCATCCAAAGTACCCTTGAAGCAAGTTTAGAGATGAAATGCACTGCAAACAATAATCGAACGCTTGGGTTGAAAACGCTGGACAGTTCCTTTAAGCACCTCCATGCAGAACCAGAACATCAAACCTAAGAGTTAAACCCTCAGGACCGGCTGAAAATCTTTTTTTTTATTTTATTTTTTAAGTTTTCAAAAAGGCAGTTCAATTTGTGTTCGAGAGGAACCTCTTCAATACGGTAAAGGTCCTGTGAGAGAGCCAGAGAACTTAAATTCACAACAACTAACTGGTGGAAGTAGCGAGCTGCTGCCAGACAGTCGCTAGAAAGAGAGGAAGGGAAAGCAGCCAAGAGGAGTGAATGAGATTAGAGGCCAGGCTTGAGGAAACGTAGGATCGCCCCCAGTGTCTTTAGGCTGGAATCAGAATAACAACCTGCACAGAATGGCCATCCTCTTTACCGCATACAAATTTCTTTTGAATATTACAGTCTATAATGTTACGCTGACACAGTCTGAGGAACATTAGCACTCGATGGTGAAAATGAGAGTCGTTCACAGAGATGGAGAATTAAACCACTGTATTATATATAGTACAGTTTCACTTATTTACCTGCACTCATTTATATTATTTGAGAAGATTTATAATATTTATCTTAATTTAGATTTATTAGATGGATTTAAATCCACATAAACATTTAATTCATAAATATTCACATATTTAAATTTCACTTAAGTGTATTCGTTCCATCACTCCTTTTTTAAGGGCTCGTGTATATTTGTCCAACAACCACAAATGTTAACAATTTAATATGAAATATATCAAAATATTAATTTAACCCTATTATTCTGGATTATTTTTCTGTTTTTTATATTTTATAAAAATATATGTACATATTTTAAAATTATTATTATTAAGGAAACAAATTTGCAATGTAGTAAAGCAAATAAATGATTAGTGATGGGAATCACCACTTGCCTCCAGACACAATATCATCACAATACCTCTGTGCCGATTCATTTAAATTTGCAATTCTATAAGTATCATGATATGTATTAATACCTTGATTCGATATTACATTTCCCCCTGATTTTGTTACGATTTTAAACCTTAAAAAATGTTTAATGAGTAAGCAAATGTAGTCCGTTCCTAATAACATAAGTTTTCTCACTTAAAACCAAACGTTTTACAGCCGTTAAAGTCTCAAAACTCAACTTGATAGTGAGCATGTGGGCATGTGCGTCTGCTAACCTGGGCATGCAGTGTGTAACCATGTGTAATCAGGGGGTTTAAAACTAATTCGTTCACAGAGTTTGGAGAAAAGGGCAGATCGGAGGCCTTTTAACGTGTTAGATTTTTGATACGCCATAAAAATGAGTTTC
Organism: Clarias gariepinus; assembly: GCF_024256425.1. Taxonomy (NCBI): domain Eukaryota; kingdom Metazoa; phylum Chordata; class Actinopteri; order Siluriformes; family Clariidae; genus Clarias; species Clarias gariepinus. The sequence continues at coordinate 35,101,087 of NC_071102.1, forward strand.
TGTTGAGCCATTTGAAAGCTTCTGCGCTCTGTACAGAATCGGTTATATCTGAGGCTGATCAGCTGATCACCAGTCATGGCCAATCAAACTGAAAACCAGACAATTCTAGCCACTTGTCGATCAACCGGTAAATGTCCATTACAAACTTCACCACAGAAAATAATAACTCAATCGATTTTTCCCCCATCTCTGTAAATCTATATACCTCTTAAACGGAAATAACTTTTTTGCTAACAATTGTCTATATCAGGGGTCGGCAATTAAGTTTGGCCTCGGGCCAGATTTTTTCCAAGCCATTACATGGCGGGCCACAACCAAAACATTGGCTAATTTATTGAATTAATAGGGGAGGATGAATGGTAGGCGCTCGTAAAATGACAGAACCGAGATCCGAGATAAACTGACACATCTAAGATGAGATCATCGTGCTAATTACGATCCGGCTAGGTTGGTTCTTCGAGCACACCTGTTGTTGATGATTAGTATGGCTGGATTGAGTTGTCTACTCACTGATCACAAGCCCTGCGATTGGTTGACGAAATGGAAAAAGAGCGGCTCTATTTTTTTTTGTAACACGTGTTATGCGCAGAAATGCCCCCCTGCCATGGATTGCCCCCCCACATAATCGCTATTAAATATTATATTAGAAGATAAATTTAGAGGTTAATGCTTTACAAATTACATGAGACAATAAAATAAAATAAGCAATATAAAAATAAATATGTTGTATATGAAAAAATAGAAATATTAATATTTTTGAAATACATGTATACTTTTATATTGTTTGTTATAAAATTAGTTTCGTTTATATAATTTATCATTATAAAATATTTATTTTTATTATATATAATTATTTATTTGCATATTCATGACAAACCCCTGAAAAATAAATGTGCAAGATGCAAGGATATATGCAAGATCCTTTTCTTTTCCCACGTGAGTCAGTCTGCGTCAGTCGTGCTCTTTAACCAATCAGATGTGACCTCGCCATTTTAACCAATCATAACCCACCAGGAGCGCAGGCTAAATCCTGTTTACATGAAATAAACCTGCTTCCGAGCAGGTTCAAGCTTACGGATATGTTGCTATGACAGCAAATGCGAGAAGCGCATCGAAGAACGAAACAATCCAAGATCAGGACAAATTCACAACAAGCAAATCCAGCTAACTGAGTTAGAGACAGACGAAGAACGGACCCCTGGGTGCTTGCAAAGCACAACAAGACGTCATGTGTTTTGCATGTTGAGCGTTCGCTCTGCACCTCGCTGATGCGCTTATTCACCCTCGTATCCAGATATAACAAATAAGAATTTAGATCGATTGAAATATTTCTGTTCTGAAAAATTAGGTTTCCAAACAAAGAGCATTTCTGAGAGTGTCAGTCCGATTAAAAAAAAAAAAATCATTTATTTATTTTCATTCTCTAGTTTAAACAATCTCACGGGCCAGATGTTTTTGCTTGCGGGCCACATGTGGCCCGGGGGCCGTCAATTGCCGACCTATGGTCTATATGATATACTGTAAAGACAATGCTTTGTCTTTAACTGGCATGTCATTGGAAAACAGGTTTTGTTATAGCACCCTTAAAATGCTTAATCCCTGACCAGCCTTGCTTGTCTCCTGTCCTTAACTGGTCTGACACTGGAGACTTCTTCCGTTAAAAAAAAAAACAACAAACACCTTCATACAAAAACATTTTCTTGTTAAATGCTTCTGGACGCTTGTGAGATGTTACGATGGAATCGGTAACGTACGCCGCATCAGAGCAAGTGCGTTATTATGACTCTGAGATTTGTAGCGGGACTATTTTCAGGGCTGCTGGTCTAGAAAACTAATCAATGCCTTCTCGAGCGAAAGTGAACGTTATGTACATGGGCTGGGACGGTAGCACTTCAGACAGGAAGGCTAAGACCGGTATGCTAGTGGAAAACTGAGTGAGAATACCAATGACTTCCCCCCTGTGGAAATCTTTCGGCGAGCCTGCCAAGCACTCAGCGTGGAATTTTTCTATCGCATTCAGGGCAAAAATCTAAACACGCTGACCGCAGCCAAGGGGGTTGGGGACGAAAAGAAGAAAAGAATTGCCTGGGGATGTATGGAATGTAGCGTGTAAGGATCAAAATGGCTACCCTCATCTGGTGTCTTCCCGAAGCCGGGGTGGGTGGGAGTTGGTAGGGGTGGGGGGTTAAAGGGGGACAAGAGCAAAGATAAGGGAGCGTCTTATTTTGTTTTTCTTTCTTCGTCCTCTATTTACTCCTCTGTCCACTCTGTCCCCACCCCTGAATTCCTGGGGGAAGATTAAAGACGGGCTGTGACAAAACCCGGAGTGTGCTTGTGAAAACGCGGGTTATAAATAAGCCAGGATTAATAATGCGCCGAGAGCGGGAGGGAGCGAGGGCTCTGGGGTTCGCACTGCGCTTTTAAAAGCGCTTCTATTTTCAGCTCCTCTGCATTTTTTTCCCCCTTTTTCTACCCAACACTGTAGCTTTGAGCCTCTCTTCTTCTTTCATACACATACAACTCAAGCTTCTCGGTGTGTTGAAGCGGGCACTGAGATCCTACAGGGACACTGTGTTTGATGTGGAAAAAGATGGAGGGACGTATCCTGACAGGACAGCCTGTCTCACCGCCGGCTTTCTGATGAGTCGATGGTGCGGGGAGAGTCCTTCACGCGCTGACAGACAGCAGCGTCACAACGTCGCACGGATAATTGGGCGGCGGAGTTAGGGAGCTAAAGGTGTGTTGAAGCGCAGGTAGTTTTACCACTGTTTGAGCGTCGTCCAATAACAGCGAGTGAAACTCAAGTCCTTTTGACCAATCAGAATCCAGGAGAAAATGGTCAGGGGTGAAATGAGACATTTCATATGTGCATGCGTTAGCGTGTTAGCAGGCACTTCAGATAAACAGTGTGTGAGAACAGATTAGAAACACATCCATCTAATCATCGCTTGTCAACAGTAAAGCAGTGTGTGAGGGAGAGTGCACGTGTGTGTAGGAGAGTATGCGACAGACTGTGTGTCCGGTTATCTGACCCAGACAAACACTTCTGCTGAAACTCAACACGACAAAGCATGTGCGCGTTTTCTTCAACAGCTTCAAGGGGCGAGCTACTTCTGGAGAGGCAGAGTGGGCGGAGCAAGTGACATGATGGGGACCAATGAGAGCAAGTGTGGTGTTTTTTTTTTTTTTCAGAAAGATGGCAGATTTGCACTAAACTGATCGCTGTGTGTGTGTTTGTGTGTGTATACGTGTTGTTATTCTAGTGACTGCATTACGATAGCCTGTGCTAGCAATGAAACCATGGCAACCGGTGGTAAGCATAAGGGCAAGGATGCTAATGCTAACCTCCAGCACGGGGCGGGGGGGACAACTTCTCTTGGTCGCATCTCATCATTGTCTTCCTCTTCCCTGTCTCTCTCCATCTCTCCATAACTCTTCTCAGTCCATCATTCTGTCGCTCTACTCTAGGTCATCCTCTTCTCCCCCATGTCTCTTCCTTTGTCTCACTTTCTGTCCTTATGTCTCTTCTTTTCTCTCTATTCTGAATTCCATCTTTGTCTTCCATATCATACTCTCTCTCTCTCTCTACTTTTTTAGTCTCTCCCTCGATTTCTGACTTTCACGTCCTTTTTTTCACTCTCTTACATATCTCTTACTCTATCTCACTGCCTTTCCCTCCATCTCCCTCTTTCTCTCGCTCTAACATAGATTACATAAGTGAATCTATATTCCTGTGCTGAGAAACAGACAGAATGAGAGAAACACACTCACAGAGAGAGAGAGAGAGAGAGAGAGAGAGAGAAAGAGAGAGATGAAATTTGAAGGACAGTCCTCTGGGGCTGCGTGAGCTGTTTGGGGTGTTAGACGTGCGATCGACGCTGTGAATCATGGTATACGTTCCTCCAGCTCAGATACAGAGCAGAGCTGACGGTGCAGAGTGTGATAAATCTCACACACAGACACACAAAATCCTGATGCGACTGTTCCTGTGGAAATGAACAAACTCTGAATGCTTTATATAACCTGCTGAAAGAAGAGCAAAGAGCACACACACACACACACACACAGGTCTCATAAACTTGTGTGTGTATGTGTGAAGGTTGCTCTATAAACAGCACAAATGTCTGATATAAAGCTGCACCATACGAGTAAAGATTCCCCTGACTATTTACTTATTCACCCAAGTTTTCTTTCTTTCTTTTCTAAAACTCTTCCGGCTAAACAGAAACACGAGTTTGCGTTTGGAGCTCTGAGACGAACGTGCTGATGTGTTGTGCGGCCCCGGAACGCTCCCGCGCCGCCGCCTCGTAAAGTCAGTCAGGAGCGCCCGATCAGCACCACCAGATTACGGCTGTTTGCACGTCCTCTGTCTATCAAAAACGTGTGTGACGGAGGTAAAATGCCCATGAAGCTCCTGCATGCTCTCTGGAGACACACTTAGTGTTTCGGCTTTCCTGCTTTTCCACCCTTCCCCCCTGTTTCTCTCTCTCTCTCTTTTTTTTTATTTATATAAACGGGGCTGTTTTGCAGAAAGCTGAGCTTACGTCATGGTTATTTTCTTCTACACCAAGCTCTGGTGGAGACGACAGAGAGGAAAAGAGAAAGAGAGATGGAGAGAATAGGGAAGAGAGAGAGAGAGGGAGAGAGAGAGAAAGAGAGAGGGGCATGGATATTGATTTCCAGAAATAGCACATAGCAACGCTCGCTAGGCTGCCCTGTCAAATCTGCTCTGCGTCCTCGTCTTGTTAGAGAGAGAAAGAGAGAGAGAGAGAGAGAGAGAGAAGGATGGAGAAGACAGTTGTGAGGATCAACAGGTTGGCGTGGAATATCTGCGTCTGCATAACATTCAGTCTCGCTTCTGGAGCTAATCAGAGAGCGGCCGCGGGGGGAGAGGGGGAAGGGGAAGATCCTCAACCTGATGAAACGCACGACTGTGGAAACCCGGGATAAAGTCTTAACAAAGCGAGGGAAAAGAATGGAACAATATCAACAACAATAAATAATATAATAAAAGAAGATAGGAAATATAAGAAATAAAAGACATATAATATTGTAAAGCTAAAATATGACAGTAGGCGAGGAACAGCTGTGACACGACATCACTGTATGCATCACCTCGCAGTCACTAGTGGGGCAAAAGTACAGGCTTTAACGTACAAGCAGATTCCGTGACCCTCAGTAGGTAACTATGAGGTAACAGTATAGGTTCAGTGTATAAAATAATGTGTGTCAAGTCAAGAGGTTGCAGTCAGTAACAAGTGAGACGGGGAAGTGCGTCGGCTGCTGGTCCTCTCAGGGACGCACCACTCTAGTTGAATCCATTTTGAACAATTTTTGTACAACCTGCTAAGCTGTTAAACACAAGAATTAAAAAGTGATACCGGAGTTGATCCCTGTGTGTCCCCTGTAGTTGGCTAATGTTTGAACCAGACGTTGATGGGCAAATTCCCAGATAACTCGACAGATATAACTTCACTTACATAAATAAAAGAAAGGTTGGTCTGTACTGTACACTGGTCAGAACTCGCTTTTTTAATAATTTCTTTACATTTCATTTATTGGGGGACCTGAGACCACTCGCTCTCACTTACTCATCGCTTTATCTTGTATTCAGGGACGCGTGGGTGCCTATACCAGGAGACTTAGGGCGCGAGGCGGGGTACACCCTGGACGAGGTGCCAATCCATCGCAGGACATATTCTCACACTACGGGCAATTTGGGAGCACCAATTAACCCAATCTGAAGGTCTTTGGACTGTGAAAGGAAACCAGAATACCTAGAGGAAACCCACTAAGCACAGGGAGAACATGCAAACTCCATGCACACAGAGACGGGAATCGAACCTGGCCGGGAATCGGACCCGGACGCTGGAGGTGCAAGGCAAAAGTGTTAACCCCTACACCTCCTGACCTGAAACCAGTTTGTATGTATGTATGTTTGTCTGTCCAGCCAGCACTGTCTGAAGTTTAACCTGCACCAAAACTGAAATCAGAATGTTGAATAAAAGCGATGTTATGAACAGTTAGGGTGTTGTGTAGTGGATAGTGTGTATTGTAGTGTAATGTAATGTAATGTATAGTGAGCAGTGTAGCCTAGTGCATCATGTACAGTGTGTTGTATAGTGTATAGTGATTAGTGTACAGTGTATACTGTACATCATGTATAGTGTAGTGAATAACCAGTACTGTGTAGTGAATAACCAGTACTGTGTAGTGTACAATGTATAGTGAGCAGTGAACAGTGTTCAATGTATAGTGTGTTAAGTATATTGTGGAGTACAATACATAGTGAGTAATATACAGTGTTTAGTTTATTATGTATAGTGTAATGTATGAGTATTGTGTATTGTATAGTGCATCATGTATAGCGTAATGCATTATGAATATTGTTTAGTGTAGTGTATTGTGCATAGTTTACAGTGTATAGTGTGTTGAGCAGTGTATAGTGCAATGTACAGTGAGTAGTGTGTAGTTTATAGTGTACCATGTATTGAATAGTGTATAATGAGTAGTGTGTAGTGTAGTGTATAGTGAGTAATGTACATATATAGTGCACAGTGTACAGTGCGTGGTGTTTAGTGTACAGTGTAGTGTATAGTGTTTAGTGTAGAATGTGTAATGTTTTGTGTAGTGTAGTGCAATGTATAGTGTACCGTGTAGTATAGTGCATCATGTATAGTGTAATGTATCATGAATATTGTGTAGTGTATGGAATAGTGAGTAGTGTACAGTGTATAGTGCAGTGTATAGTTTATACATACGTTTTGTGTAGAGTAGTGCAATGTATAGTGAATAGTGTACCATGTAGTGTATAGTGTATCATGTATAGTGTAGTGTACAGCCCTGAAGTTTCACCCAAGTCAGCAACCATTCACTTGAGAACCTATAAAGGAACCTTTAATGGTGCTGTATGGCTAAGCAAGATCACGTAAGTACATTTTATCCACCATGTTTCATCATTTTTTTCATGCTAATTACATGAACAACCACGCCATGAACCATAAAACTCTCACATCTCATAATTGCCCTCAACATTCTATAATATCCCTGCTTCTCCTCCAGAACAGTGACCCATTCAGCAACACGTGGTGTCCAGAAGGGGCATAAAGGGAGAATATTTAGAGCACTTTCCCTTCAGGCTACGGCTCTCCTGCTTCCACCTTTCATGCACAGATTTGTAAAAAGAAGAAGAAGAAGAAGGAGGAGGAGGAGGAGAGAAGAAGAAGAAAGCGAGGGAATAGCATAAACATGAAGACGCTGAAACGCGGTGGCCGAGCCGCAGGCTGAGAGCGCACCACTGTTTATATGTTCTATAAATGCACCGGCATTGACGTCAAACGCTCACACGGCTGGAATGTTGTTTTCTGGGTAAACTTCGACGTGTGGTGCGGAATTCAGAAAGCTGGCCAGGGAAAGACGAGGAGGAGGAGGAGAAGGAGGAGGTCTGATCCCGGCTCATTACACACACAGAGAAATAGAGGGGTTTGCTTTACAAAGCTGAAACGATCAAATCTAAACGACAGTTTTAAGAACACAGGTTTAGTGTTCGGTAGATATTTATTATTAAAAGTCACTTTTTGGCTTCACTAACATAACATCTTGATAATTTTTGAAAATAGATCAAATGTATTTTTTGACTAAGCTGTTTGAACGGCCAAATCTGATGATTATTAGATCGGTTCCGAGTCACCGGGTCCTAGATCATATATATATATATAAACGGCGCATGTGTAGAACGCTTGATGACATCATCAGGATTTTATAGCAGCGCTAGCAACGGCTGCTAAAACAGCTAAAGCAAGGCGTCTGGCTGAACCTCAACAAATACAACTGATGCTCGCCGTTCACACAAATCTGATGTATTTAAACCCAGATAATGTGAACAAAGACGTATCTATGTGCGCCTTTTCAACCCACACATCCAAAGGTTAAAAAGGATTTCCTCTGTAACCCCTCCCCCACCCCATCCCATATATCTAAACTCATTTAACAAACAAACATGGCACTACTGGTGGTCATATGATGACATCACAAGTGTATCAGCAGATCTGATTATAACTTGGTGTGTAAGATGATGCAACTTTTGACGAAAACTCGGATTAAAATAGTATTTAAAATTGTAAGAACAAATTCTAGCACTTAATAGTACAAGAATACTAACAACAGGTATAAATTAAAGAATTCTGAATTTTATTGACATAACACTTCTGTCTACAGAAGTACTAAAGATACATTTTAAATATCAAAATAAAAAAAAGAAACTTGTAAATCTATATAAAATAAAACAAAAATAAACCTGCATCTAAAAATGTATTATATAAATCAAAAAATTTACTTCAAAGAAAAACCTTATCACTGGATGTAGGTTTAAAAATAAAATAAATACATGTATTAATTAAATAATAAATATAAACAAGATTTTTTTTGTAAAATTTTCATAAAAATCTGTTTCAGAAATAATTAAAATAAAAAAATATATTAAACTTTAAATAAAACATACAAATGAAAAGTCTGAAACTATCATAATGAGCTAACAAGAATTTCTTGACAAGAACTAACAAAAATTAAAAAGTTAATTAAAATTAAATTAATTTTAATTTAGTTTTTTTTGTGCATTTTGTACATTTTAATGAACATTTAAAGTAACTTAAATTATTTTAATTGACAAAAATAGATAAAAATAGTTTTAAAAAAGGTATAAAAAGTGAGTTAAAAATATTGGGGGGGGGATTCACGTAGATTCAATAAATATATTAATAAATAAATAAACAAACGTGATCTGCGTGAACACTGAGATGGGAATAAGGACGGGTATGTCTTGGACAATACTGAGACTGCTGGACATCTATGCTTTTCTCAAGAATAGGTCCAGGAGTTGTAGCCCCGCCTCTGCGCTATAAACAGAAGGCGTTCTATGAAACGCCGGCGACGGGGACGGCCATCAGACCCTCAGAATTCCTCTTAATAGATCATAGACATAAAATCTGTCGTGAGGATTCAGGGTCGCGGCATTGTGTTACTGATGTCCTGCCTTTAACACGCGGGTCGTTACTACAGAGAAGAGCACGAGAGGAACGTTAATCGCCTCGGAACTGGCTGCAGCACTGACACCTAGCACCAGGGGACGCGGCAACATTACAACTGCGAAAGCAGATCACGTTCTTCCCTAAAATAAAACAAACTAAACATAAAAATCCCAGCAAAACAAAGTGACATGAAAAGTGACTGAAGTAAAAGTTAGTTGTACATAAATCAATGAACAACATCACAAACTAAAATAGACAGAAACCTGCAAAATTTTGAAAAGTTAAAAGAAAAGCAACCTAAGGAAACAAAACCTCCATAAGAGGTTTTTTTTTTTTAATAAATAAACAAATACTAAGAGTGACAACAAGGCCAAAAAATTAATTCATTAAAAAAATGAAATCCAATACACCATATCAGAACACCACCATGAGTTCGAAATGATGTGTAGTTCAGGCACTGAGGACTTGGCCAAAAAAAAAAAAAAAATGATAAAGCACACCTTGTGTCTAGTAATAGAGCAGGAACATCGGGGTGAGAACAGCGGTGCTAAATTTAGACCTTCTTCATTTAGAGCTTCATCGTATAAACAACAACAGTGTCCTGTTAAAGACGTCTCCATGGCTGCGTTTCCATCACCAGCCAGTTCGGCTTTCAGCTTTTAACTCACTCAGGATCACGTTACAATCCGAAAGCCAACAGTAACATCAGGTGGAAATCACTAATCCGATCAGACCGAGGAGTAACGGGGTTTATCAGGAGATTAGCTAATGAGGAGACCTGCCCCGTACATTAACATGCTGTGTTTGCGTTTCGTCATTGCCGCTTTGTAGCTGCTGTTGGGTTTTACGTGAGTGCTGTAGCGCCTATTGAAGAACACACCATTTGACATCCTCAGTAAGAGCTTTTTGCTAAATATTCATTTTTAAAAATCGTGTCGAGGTACAACCTTTGCATGATTTCACAGGTGTGCTTTGGGAAGGTCCCCAAATAACAGTTTCTAGTTCTAGGGCCTCATAACACACACACACACACACACACACACACACACACACACACACACACACACACACCAGAATGTGTGTTACATACTGGCCCAGTCTCAGCACGTGCTGCTCTCAGATTCCGAAAATACAAACTTTTTATTGATTGTTCATAAAGCACACAAACAAACAAACAAACAAACAAACAGCAATCAATGCAACAAACTGTGGCGGAAGTGAGGAAGCCTGAGTGCGTTTTTCAAAGGGGTTTTAAAAACCATGCAGTGACATCACTGTGACATCATACACAAGATCAACCTGTTTTACTGGATATTAATAGAGCAGATGAAAATTTTAATCAAGAATAGAAAGAAAGAACTTATTAAAAACAGCTCCTTGGATGACAAAATGTACTGATGTGTTTTTTTCAGACTTTACCTTCAATAATGTTTTCAGCCAAGCTGATAAAACACTAAGGCATCAACAATTTGGTTTAATTAAAATATTTTTTTTTAATATAAGTTATACTACTACTACAAATAAAAATTAATTTTTTGCCCAAACAGTCTGATCACGCTGAAGCTGGCGGTCTGAGTGGAAACGATGCCGCGGTCAGTCACCAGGCCAGCGTAGCTAATCCATAAAGATCAGCGCAGATCTGTGCGTTACATAAGCGGACGGTGTGTGTAATTAAAACACTTCCTGTGCTGAGTGAGGCTTATTTACAGACTCTAACACATCCTAAAATGAGATTAGCCTCACACTCAGCACCTGATCCTGGATCAGCCGCACTAAATTTATACGTCACGGATGCTAATTTCTTCATTCCGGTAACTCGGCGCTACACTCCTGACTACCAACACAGGGTCGTCTGTTCATCTCCTGCTTCACACACACGAAGAGACTCCAAACCCCGGTCAGAGCGAGCACACGGTTAATCTCACTCGGGAATGAATGTGTACACAGAGAGCTGGAAATATATTCCCAAAACTGATTTATAAATCATTTCGAGCTACTAAAGTTGAACAAGAATGTCTGGTCATCATTTTATTTTATGCCTTTTATAAAAATAATTCATGTTAAAACTTATTTCTTGCCAAACCTTAATGATACAATAAAATATTGAAAAAAATAATAAAAAGATGTAAGTGTTGTTTATCGTGAGGTAAGGGTAGATGATACAAACTGCTAGCAAAAAAGTGGCATTTTTTAAATTTTATTGAGATTCATGAATTATTAAAATTATAAACAAATTATTTATTATTAAAACATTGTAACTGATAGAAAATTACTTTTATAAGCATTTGACAATTTTTATATTTGTTTCGACAATTTTGGGAAAATTATTTTAACATTACATCAGATGCCTTAAGTCAGTTTGTAACAGCATTATAAAAAATATAAAAATGTAATATTAAAAAAACAAAATTCCAGAATCTAAAATATTATTTAAAACTGTATTACAATAATGCTATTGTATTATAGGTATAGATATCACAAGGGACCTCCCAATACGATATTATCGCGATACCTGGCTCGGGTTTTAAATTCCAATTCTTTAAAACGCATTACAATTTATAAAAATCCTGATTTAATATTCTTTTTTTTTTTTTTTTTTTTAAGATTTTGTTACAATGCTAAACAATCTCCCATAGCGATGCTGCCAGGGTGTGAATAGTTTAGAGCGCGTCACCTGTAGGAATATAGAGAGAGGGCATCGTTTTACCATTTCAAAAAAATTTTTATACAAAAAAAAAGTTGCTTTGGCCAGACCAACACATTCACCCATGTGTACAGGCGCTAATCCTTGCTTACTCTAAGCCTTAAACTTCGCCCACAGCTCATAAGGCATTTATACTTATTACACACTGATCTAGACACAGATCATGATCTTACAGGATCTTCTTCAGGATCTTACAAGCTGCAATCTAATCGGCTGTTCTCGTTTCTTAGATACCCAAGATACGACTTTTTTCAGAGAAAGATCATTTAATTATTTCAGAGGTTTGTTTAAAGCGTCTGGATCATCTCAACAGGAAAGGTACAGTGGTTGCTCCTCAGTCAGACAAAATGCCCTAGTGCTTTTGAACAATGGTGGATCCCGGGCACAAACAACACCGGGCTCTTCAGGGACATCTAGAAAAAGTCACAACCCTGGATGGAACCCTGGAGCTAGGACACCCAAAGTGACCAAACTACACTGATGTTTCAAAACTGTAACAAATCCATATTAAAATAATAATAATAATAATAGTAAATTCCCATCACATATTCAGAACCAAAACAAATCCGTAACACCTTCTGAAGAATGTCAAAATTTAGGGTGTCTGATTCCTCATTTATCAATTCCTAACTTGAGTTTGGTCTGATCTAGAATGACCTTCTCTAGTTGAAGAGCCTAAAAATATCCCAGGTGTGACAAACTGGCTAATATTTTGCACAGTTGCCATGACAATGGTCAATAATTTACACACTTTACACACGAAATTGGTGAAACTTTAGCTCTTGACCATACAGTGTACCGCTTTTTAACTCTTGGCTCATTCCTGGGTGTTTGAACTCTCGCCGTTGCGTGAGTTTGGGCAGAATCTTCACGGCTGAATGAGCACTGCTGAGTGAGGTGCTTTGAAATAGCCGGTTACGTGACCGTGTTGCCTGGTACGACTGGTTTCAGCTCAGTCCTTGGATGTTTTTTTATTTTAGATAAATAAAAAATCTGAGTTAAAATAAAATGATAATATTAATAATTTAAAAAATTATCTTCATATTTGGTCTCTCTTGAGTTGTCTATTTTAGGAAAATCTTCATTCTCATCAGTTTCTTTATCCTCTAGACTTCTGATGCCTGAGTTTAACCTGCATTAGATGCATCTTCCCATCATGTTTTCAGAAAATCTATCTAATTAGCATTTTCAGATTCAGTATTTATAAAACTCACGCACTGATCACCACAAGCAAGGTATTCCTGATATGCAACCCAAATCCAGTGGTGGTTCCACATCTGGTCTTGGATTGGAGCCAGAGCAAAGCGTCTTCGCCTTGAAGTGCTTGTATTTCTTAAACAGGTGACACATGGATGCTACGGGAGGAGGTAGAAAGATCTAAACTGAAGCATCTACGGGTGCTGAGATCAGCTCACTGAAGGATGTGAGAGAGGCGTGACCACGAATGAACCATTCTCAGAAGGTTGGGCACGATATATTTAACACTAGAACTGTCCAATATAAACAATTCAATTGTACTTATGTTGGTCAACTAAAGTAACAGAGCAATTTGAATTAATTCGGACTTTCTAAATTGTTTTTAATTATTTTCTAATGTTAAACTAAAGAAACTTAGGTATAGTTGGTGCAAAACTGCCACGAGAGTGTGAAGCAAAAAAATTGCAAAAAGATCACCACATCATACGAGACATGACATTTAAACAATCAAACAGACAGAACAAGTTACACAACAGATTAGTTTTTATTAGATACTTTTTAACAGTTTTAACACTTTAAAACCTGTAAGAAATATAGCTGCTTGAGACAAATTAGGCAAACAACAGTGCCATTAAATCAAATCAACCTGGAAATATCAATGCCCAAATTTTGAGTATAGCTAGGATTCACAGTGCTATTTAACACTTTTTTAATTTTATTATTATCATCACAGGGTAATTTGGTTACAAAGACGATTTGGTAACATATAGCGATTCTTTTTTGTGGCGATTCATGTATTGTCACATCGACTCCAAAATCAACTATTAGTTAATATACGTTTGCCTTAGCGTGGTAAAATGTTCCAGTTTCTGTGTAATCCTACAGGTGGTGCACTCTAAGCTATTTAAACATACGCAGGCAGCTCAGCACGTTTGTTTAAAATTTTAACAAGATATGAAAATTAAAAATACTGAAAAAACTGAAAATAAATTACTATCAAATCGGGATGATCATAAAAACTCAACATAGATTGAATCGACAGTGAGGAAACCAACATTCCTACCGTTATCTATTCAATAGCTACTGCATACATTCTCTATCCATAGTATTGCTATTCACTTATTGTTAATATACAAGATATTTAACTTGTACAATGCTGCTAGTTGCACTTCTGGCCAATGCTTAACTACGTGGATAGATTGACCTGCCTTTCTTTCTATTTGCCAGCTCTTAGCAATGCAATTTAAGATAGTTAGATTTTATCCCGATGTTCAGGACTCGTTTCATTTTTTTGACACTGAAACCTAAATTTTTCTTTTTCTTTTAAGTTCTGTTCAGTTGCTCTTGTTAGGCTTAATAAATATGAATGCGATTTATTGCATTTAGACATAAAGATTGGAGTCGTTGCTACCTGATTCGTTTTTTTTTTTATCCACAATGTGATCGAACAAGCCAGTACAACCCTAAAGCAAGTCATGAAATGACATCTAGTGAACATCCTGGTGAAGTCATGTAAAAAATCTGTGAATTTCTATACGAGTCACATCATTTCTAAATCAGTGGTGTGTCCGAGTAGTAGTCTACTTCCTATTTAACAATTCTAATCATTTAATACCTTCTTAAATTAACTAAAAAAACATATTAAGAAAACCTCACTGTGAGGTATATACTCTAATATTGTTTGGAAAAATGTCATGTGAATTATTTCTAAATTTGTTCCATGCTGTTCACACACAGTCCCAAAAAAAAGCCAAGGTTGGTGCTTTTAAAAAAAATGTCTAAAAGAATCACGATTTTGAAATGACAACAACTAGACAGAGAGAGAGAAAAGATGAAGTAATAGGTAAAGTCGTCCAATTGTAAAGTCGTCCAATCTGTCTAATCAGAAACTAGAACTGGACGTGTACTAGAACAAAATCGTGACGATTCGACACAAGGATCAACGTCAACAAAACAAGAAGAATGAAGTAAAGATTACCTGCAGGAGGTGTGTTTATTTATGGACCTCTGCAGGCTATTTGCACGCTAAACAACGTCAGCCCGAGCTACGTTTAGCAAGTAAATCAGGGCACCCGTATTAACGTCCGAAACCACAACACATAAGCAAATTAAACAACAAGCACCCTAATGTCTCCAGGTTCAGGGTTATATCTCACCTCCCTCAGCTTTGATCCAAACTTACGACGTCGTAAATCATAAAGCCGGATAACAAACACACCAGCTTTTGGTGTAATGATCAAACAAGTTGCGTTAAAATAAAAAACTTAACCACTAGTACACGTGTGTAGATATACGCACATTCGCTTCCTACAGTGCAGACTCGCTCATCTCTACAACGTCAAAAGGATCCCCAGTTCGAACACCAGGAAACCCCCGTTCTGATGACGCACCTTGGAGTATGACCATTTTGGGGGCGGATACAAAATGTGTTCCCTGTTTGTACTCCCCCAAAAAAATAAATTCCTGATGGATTCCTCTGCCACCCCCGGGTTAATAACTGGTTAATAATTAGCTAAGAAATCCCAACAACTGCATGAGGTAACTGCGTAGCTTGTCACGAGTTCTGTAGTCGTAAAATTATGACGGATGTAAAAGTGTCTTTTACTGAACATCATTAGAATTTTACGAGATAGTTTTGTGTCTGGAATATTGCTTGAAGTAAAAAGTTTGTCCTAGACATCGCAGTAACGTCTGGCAGCATTCAAGCATTCTGTTCATCCGTGTGTGAAAAACAACAACAACAACAAAACAAGCAACAATATGACAAACAAGACACCAACACGCACAACTTCAAAGGCAAACCTGAGCAAGACTAAAACATAACTGTGAAGCATCTCTGTATTCATCACCTCGCTCACTCTACCGTCTGTTTTCTCTCTCTCATCCCTTTCCCTGTCTGCGGTCTTCAGTCCCCGCCCCGGACACTCACCCGTACTGGGCATGTTGGTGCCGGCCGTGCTGTCCGAAGAAAAACAGGATTCAGTCTCGTAGATGGTCTGCAACATGGCGCACAGCCCCGGCACTGTCGGCTTCAGGAGCATGCCGGGCAGCGGCACCGCCCACAAACCGAGGGAGGACGAGTAGCGCACAAGTTCGAGACCCAATTCAGCATTTGAGTGTGGAAAAATAAAGAGACGATGCTTCAGGAGGGGGGGAAAAAGGCAGATTTCCAAACGCCGGTGCCCTTGTTTAGTCTGTTAATGCACGCTGAAAAAGTAAAGAGTCGTTCGGTTTGTCCGCTAGTCCCATGATCGCGCGACCGGTCAGGATAGAGCAAAGAATCTGCACGCTGTCTGGTACGATCCTGTCAAGTGTCCGGAGAGGTCTCTGGTTCAGTCCGTCGGGACTCCAGAGACTGGCTGCATGCCTCCAGAGAGAACGAGTAAGAGAGCGAGAGCAAGAGAAAGCCAGAGAGGAGGGGGGGTAAAGCGTCGATCTGTCGTCCTGATCCAGTCGATCAAACACCAGTTGAGTCGTTCAAACGCACAGCCTCAAGCCAAACCACCCTCCGTTTTCCTGTCCTCTGGTCATTCAGATTGCTGCCCACGCCTTACCCTTGCTGTGTGTAGCAAGTGAGAGAGAGAGAGAGAGGCGAAGAGAGAGAGTGATGAGAGAGAGAAAGAGAGAGAGCGGAGCGGCGGCGTTTACAAACAGACTGGGCTGCTTCACGGAGCTGGAAATAGCTGCCGAGCGACAGGGGAGGGGAGGGACTAGGATATAAATAGAGACGGGAGCTGAACGCTCGACTGGAGCGAGAAGGGGGGAGAACAAGAGAGTGTTAAAGGAGAAAAAGAGAGAGACAGATAGAGAGAGAGAGAGAGAGAGAGAGAGAGAGAGAGTGTTAGAGCAAGGAGAGAGAGTGTGTCAAAGAGTGCAAGCAAAAGAGAAGCAAGGGAGAGAGAGAGAAAGACAGAGAAAGAAATAGCACAAGAGAAGAGAGCGAGCTAAACTGAGAGACAGAAAGAACGAGATGCGGAGAAAAAGCGGTAAAGAGAATGAAAACGATGGTAGTGAAGTGATTTACACAGGGGAAGGATGAGAGTGAAAAAGAGAAGAAAAGAAGACCGAGATAGAGAGAAAGGATAGATAACGAGAGGGACAGAGGGAGAAAGAATGAAAAAGGAGGAAGGGGTATTGCAGAAGATAGTGAGAGAGAAGTGTGAGTGGAAGAGTGAAATAAACAAAGAGCAAATCTGTATGTGTGTGTTTTTGTGTGTGACAGAGAGAAAGAGAGAGAGAGAGAGAGAGAGAGAGAGAGATATCTCTCACATGGAAGTAGAAGATGGAATCCATCATATAGTGCAATTAAAAATGAAAACAAAACGCACACGCATGTATACACACACACACACACACACACACACACAAAGAAGACCTCCACAATTACTGCTAGTGCACTATAGCTTTTTTTGCTGTTATGACATCATATTATGACGCAAAATATATACTTATAATGATGTGGAATGTCTATGAAAACAAGTTCCCAGCTCCGAACTGTTGCTACGCCCTGGCACTGGAGACTCCTTCCCTAAACGTTACATAAACAAGTTTAATCCTTGTGAATGAGCTGTTGCTATGGAAACGATAAGGAGGTACCCAAACGGTTGCATTAACATATATAAATAACCCTGCGAAATAACGCTTAAACTCAAATCACAAATGAGACAGAGCGAAAATAAACAGAGAGAAAGAACAGGATCAAGATCAGAAGAGAACCAACAAGAGAAAAAAAAAAAAAAAAAAAACTGTAATCAGGAATAAAAAAGCAGAAAAAGAAAGAAGGAAAGATTTTGTGAGAGATTTAAAGAGACAGATAGAAAGAGAAATTGAGAAAGAGTAAGACAGAGAGATAGACAAAGACAGAGAGAGAGAGAGAGAGAGATAAACAAAGAAAAGTCAGAAATGACCAAAATAAAAGATGGGTAAAGAGAGAAATAGAAGGAGACACAGAATGAGTAAGAAAAAAAAACAGAAAAGAAAAGCGAGCCTAAAAGAGAAATGGAAAAAAGAGAAAGACAGATAGAAGAAGAAACAGAAAGAGACAGAAAAAGAAAGACGGGGAAAGAGAGGGATAAAAAAGACAGCATGAAAAAGAAAAAAAGAAAACTGAAGAGTGAGACTGAAAGAGAAAGGGTGAGAAAAGTAGAGACAGCAAACGAGGAAAAGAGAGAAAAGAGGCAGAGCGAAAAAAGTCAAGAAGACAGAAAAATCAAGATCAACAAAAAAGAACGAGAAATCAACAGACAGTGGGGCAGAAAGTGAGAAAAAATGAATAAGAAAGGCAGACAGAAAGAGAAACAGAAAGATGAAAACAGTCAAAGGAAGCGCGAGAATGAAAGAGAAACTGTGAGAAAAAACAGAGAGCGAAAGACAGACACAACTGTGATGTGCACCTGCACTACTGTCGGAGCTGCAGCGATAGAACGTTAATCAACGCCTTCTAACCAATCAGAATGCACAACTGGACGTGTGTAATGAGGATCGCTGCAGTGTTATTTTTGTGCGCACACTGCAGGCCTGGTGTCATCATCGTTCACCCGGAGCAGGAGCGCTGGCCTGTCACACATTCGTCAGCAGCTCGGCTAAACATGCGTCAGCAGCTCGGCTACTGCAAACACAGAGGTCAGTAACACACACATACACACACACACACACACACACACACGGGCGCACACAGGGGTCAGGGGGCTTTCACCGTCCAAGCAGCTGTCTGTGCCTTTTTAACGCACAATATTGATAAACATACACACGCACAGGTCAGGAACATGTAAACATTTCTTTAGGATTTTTATTTATTAAATTATTTCATTAGCCATCTCTTAATACACACACTTGCGTCCTATTTCAGGTGAGTTTAAAAAAATATATTGACGCTTCTAATTTTCTTAAACACCTGCATTTCCGCATCTGTCGCCCGGTCTTTTCTTATGTTAATTATAACTTTTATAACAGTACTGCAAGTAATTTTCTTTTTTTCTTAAACATTGACTCTCATTCTAAAAGCAGAGTTTATTGTTTCATCACCTTCCATCTGTCCATCTGTAAAGCTGTTCGCGGAATTGCTGATTGCAGAAAAAAATGCAAACGCTGCAATAAAAAGACTGCGACTTCTAGACATATACTGTAGCTAATAATTAAAAATATCGCCAAGTTTTAATCCGTAACTCTGTGTCCCTTTTCTTTTCTCAGGTTTTACTTTCACAAGCATGATGTGGAAACACTTTTGCAACACATTGTTGTTGTTGTTTGTTGTTTCAGAGCACAAACAACGCCATGTGTTTGCAGTAAACGTCTCCGTGGCTTCTGTTTTTTTTTTTTTTTAAAGTGCAAGTGCAAGCAGCCAGTGCCAGAGGACAGCTGAAACACAGGATAAAACTAGAAGCGAGTCTAAATCAGGCCTCCACGCCGCTGTATTCTTAGCAGCAGCCGTTGTCATGACCACCGCGGTTAAAACGGGCTCAAGAGCCGCCGAAGATCAAAGGCCGAGCCTATGTGCAAACACACAGACGCGCACACACACACGGTAATGTTCAAAACAACACTGCATCAGTGTGTGTGTGTGTGTGTGTGTGTGTGTGTGTGTGTGTGTGTGTGTGTAAAACCTTACTGTTTGCACCGGCTACAGGACACATCTCTGCTATACTTCTGCTCCAAAATACTGCTAGTTTCCTACTTCGATTAAAGGATGCAGGCTGCTTGTCAGTACCACGTATTATAAAAACTACAGCAGAGGGCAGAGCTTTTTCTTACAAGGCTCCAAAGTTATGGATGAGTCTCCCAATTAATTTTCGCAACTCAGACACAGTCCAAATGTTTAAGTCTAGGCTATGTATTTATTTAGCCAAGCATTTCTGTGACTAGATTTAACTTGGGCAAAGGAGCAGATCTGGAGGACTCATGGACATAGAATATTATGAACTGGTGGGACTGAACTATCTGAACTGGTATGTTTAGATGCTGTCTTCCCCACTCTCATTGATCACTCCTCAGTTTGTTGATGGATTGCTTTATATCTCAGGGAGCCCTCATGTCTGTGTTTCCTTCTGGCTCTCCCTTTTAGTTATGCGGTCGTAGTTAGTCCTGCCGTAGTCCCTGCTTGCACTCTGCACTAAATATACATTTACCTCATACATTGTGACTGTGACCATACTTAACTGGATTCGATATTAACCTAATATCTTCTGTTATATTGAACTTCCAGCTTTCTAACACAGTATGACTGCAATACAATTCCTGCTATCTGTCATCATCCAAATGAGGATGGGTTTCCTGTTGTGTCTGGTTCCTCTCAAGGTTTCTTTCAATGCCATTTCAGAGATTTTCTTTGCCATCGTCGCCCTCGGCTTGCTCATCAGGAACAATCTACATATATTCTCACACATTTCGTACACATTTCCATAATTTTCTTTTGATTTTGAAAAAGCTGCTTTGAGACAATGACCATTGATAAATGCGCTATACAAATGTAACTGAATTGAACCTCTGACCCTGAGCTCCACTTAACTCCTGATGATTAAAGATGAAATCTGTACCTCAAGCTCTTCAAGTGGACTAAATATCTGTCAGAAGTCACATCACAAACGAGAAAAAAGAAAGAAGAAAGAAAGAAAGAAAGAAAGAAAGAAAGGGAATGAGACAAAAAGAGAATAGATCAAGAGAACGAAATATGAAGAGGGGCAGGAAGAAAGACAAAAGAAGAAATTTTAAAGGACAATAAGCGAAGGAAAAAACAGAGAGAAAGACAGTGTTGGACAGGCAAAGAGATAGACAGAGAGAGACAGAAGAAGGCAAAACAGGTCTGAAAGAGATGGAAAAAGAGAGATAGACAAAGACAAAAAAGGCAAAAAGACAAAAGGACAAATAGAAAAAAATGCAAAAAATAGAGCAAGACATAAATTGAAAAAGAGAACGAATGAGAAAGACGGACAGAAAGAGAAACAGAAAGATACATAGATGGAGAGAGAGAACAAGGAAAAAGGAAAAACGTCAAAAGAGACAACAAAAGGAAATAGGGATAGACGATGACAGAAAAACGCGAAAGGGTCAAAAAGACAGAAATAGGAAGACGCAAAAACAAGATTCAAAAAGAGTGAGAAAGGGAAAGAGAAAATGAACGAGAAAGATAATCAGAAAGAAAAACAGAAAAGGATGAGCAACACCAACCATGAAAAAGTAAACAAAATATAAAAGGTGCAAAAGAGAAAGGGGCTATTTTGATCACAGTCATTACATATTCCTCTGATTTCACACACACACACACACACACACACACACACACACACCTGCTGCACTTGATTGTGATCAGACTAATCAGTGTGGTCCTGGAGTTTTATTAATCCCTGAGTAACGCTTTTTCTCCAGCATTAACGAGCCGAGAGTTTGGGTCCAAGAGACACACACTCCTTCTCACAGCCTCCACAAACACACACACACACACACACAGTTATTTACAGGCAGTTCTCCCTTTCAGGCTTCCTGACGTGATCTGAGGTAAATTTGGCAGGAGGGAGGAGGGGGAGGGGCAGCGTCTGCTTTATCAAGGTTTATTTAAAACCAAACAAACTGCCGTTACACACACTCTCTCGCTCTCTCTCTCTCTCTCTCTCTCACACACACACACACACTATCCACAGGTACAGCTCTTAAAGGTCTCTATAGAAACAGGACACGTGGTACACCACGTCTCTTTATTTCCACAGAAGATCATGGAGCACTCCATTTTCTTAGAAGTTTCCCCAAACACTTCATCTTCCCTAAAGGATCCTGCACTATTTACCTTCTCATAAAGCTCAGAAATCCACTATCTCCACACTAAATTCCTAGACTCTTCACTTCCTTAGAAAGTTCTTGGACTCTATTTCCTCAAACAGTTCCTCTGTGGGCTCTTTATTTCCACAGAAGGTTCTTGGAGTTTATCACTTCAAAACCTCCTAGATTTTTTTTCCCTCTGGAAGTTCCTGTACTCTTTTTCTAAAGATTTTAGACTTGTTTACTCAGATGGTTTTGAGACTTTTTTTATTTTCTCACAAGGTTCCTGGACACCTTCTAGGAACCTGTGTAGTCCAACTAGCGACTGTGGAGGCCCCATTCTGACCACCGTATTTATTCCCATTTTGCATGACTGTGGTAGGACCTCCGATCAACATTCACACACTACGGGCAATTTGGGAACGGTATTAACTCCAGGACTTTCAGAGAGTTCCTGGTATTTTTTTATTCTCATTAGAAGGGACCATAATCTGATAGGTTACAAGGTCAAGAAACGCCTATAATCACTCAGAAGGTTCCAAACACTTTATTCTATTAAAACATTCAGAAATCCTCAATTTCATCAAAGGACTGCAGATACGGCCTCCGAGTGGCGCAGTGGTAAAGTGCTCGCCCTATCATGCGGAGATCGCTGGTTTGAACCCCGGGTGATGCTGTTTTCCTCTCACAGCCGGAGGCACAGAGAGAGCTGATTGGCCGAGCTCTCTCAGGGGGGAGGGATGAGAGGTACTTGCGCTTCCACATTAGTCACGGCTCTACAGCCAATCAGGGGCGTCTGTGAGCTCGCGCACGCGGAAGGAGCGGCTAGCGCGTTCCTCCGAGTGTGTTACTCCGCCCCTAACTAAGCAGTTTGAAAAGATGCGGTCGGCTGACGTCGCATGACGTGATAGTCTTCGCCCTCCCAGCTGAATGGTAGTAGTAGCCTTAATGTAGGAGCCCCCTAATGACGGGGAGGAATTGGCCATGACTAAATTAGGGAGAAAATGGAAAAAAACTAAAAAATAAAAATTAAAAAAAAGGACTGCAGATACAGAGGTGAAGGTGAACAACTTTCACAGAGTGGTTAGGCTCAGCTTTGGAAATCAGACATTCAGATGATACGGTTTGGGGCATTGGTCTAAAATGCCTCCTAAACTGTTTCAAGTATGTGCAGCATGCAAAAGACCCCAGGACAGAGCGAAGACTACATGGAGAGAGTTTATGTCTGGTCTGGCCCAGGAGCATCTGGATATCCCTGTAAAGGGGCTGGAGAAAGTGGCTAAGGAAAGGGAGGTCTGGGCAACACTGCTGCCCCCACAGACTGCTGCTAAGTGGA
Organism: Clarias gariepinus; assembly: GCF_024256425.1. Lineage (NCBI taxonomy): Eukaryota > Metazoa > Chordata > Actinopteri > Siluriformes > Clariidae > Clarias > Clarias gariepinus. The sequence goes on from NC_071102.1 coordinate 35,124,098, forward strand.
AGAAAAATGGATGGATGGAAGAAAGGAAGGAACACTGATCCCAGTCGAAAAGCCTTCTTGAGACAAGCGCTGAAGCTCTTAGATATACTGAACGATTTTAAAACATAAAGTGCAGAAAGATGTTTAAATACACTACACATTCCTGCGTCACTGATCTCTGGATTAAACCCAACGCTTCATGCGCCATCGTTCTACAGGGAGACAAACACAAGGCAACAAACAGCAAAAAAAAAAAAAAAAAAAGGACGTCACTAGCGTGTGTGTGTGTGTGTGTGTGTGTGTGTGTGTGTGTGTGTGTGTGTGTGCGCTCACCCACTCAGAATAACTTGGACTGCTTTTCTCAGAGGAACGAACACACTGCTTTAATTTGGCCAGAGAAGTAAAAAGTAGTATTCATTATCCTCGTTATTGTCATGCACGCAGTGTGTAAGGAAGAAGATCTGCTAATTAATTTCTCTGTTTCTTATTGATTTCTGAAGAGAAACTGCACTGAGAGTTCTCCTGGTTAGCCGAGGTTAATTAGCTCATTAGCATGAAAGAAGCCCACATATAAAGGACAAGGAAAAAAGAAAATAAGATGCAGTTCAACACACACACACACACACACACACACACACACACACACACACACACACACAAAGGTCATTCCTCCTACACTGGAACTTACCCACACACACACACACTCCATTACTGGAACTGCCCCTTATACACCTATAGACCACGCCTTCTTCTCTGGAACTGACCCTCACACACGCAGGCCACACCTCTTTCACTAGACCTGACCCTCAAACACACACACAAACACACAGGCGACGCCTCTTCCACTAGACCGTGCACTCCATGCACACAGATCTGACGTGGGAATCAAACCCAAGACCTGGAGGTGCAAGGCAACAGGCGACGTGGCACCTTCCACTAGACTTACACACACACGCTGAACAGGGGCTTCAGTGAAACCCAAATCATTACACCGCAGCAGTTCTCAGGTTCATGAAAATCAATTAGCATGTAGGATCAGATCTAGAAATAAAGTGTGTCTTTACCGAATGCGTCAAAAAAAGGAAGTGAAGGCGTCATCTGGCTGCGTGATGTGAACTTCACCATCACCCCCCACCCCCTCTGATATTTATCTCCAACACCGTCTCCACGTCTTACTGCATGGGAACAAGCCATGTGTTAAATACCATCCTCATCACATGCACGCTTTTTAATCATGTGATGACTCATATCAAGGCATAGACAGAAGAACTGGATTTACGTGCTTAGACGACACACACAACACACACACAGAGGAAGCATAGTGATTCTTTTTTCTCAAACAGAGCAGGGCGATGAGTCATCCGCCGCACAGAACCAGCTGCATCGCTCTGCTTGGGCAGATAACACACACACACACACTTTTACTTATTTATTTCCGCGTTTCAAATATTAACACAGGCACATAATGACGGAAACCTGGAAGGAGAAGCCGGGCTCCCTGCCGCGCTCTAAAGAAACCGCTCCTGCAAACACATCCGTCACTCACAGTTTATCCCATTTTTATTCCGATCCTCGTTTCTCGTTCCCGCTCGCTGCAGGAAGGCTTTGGCTTGTTCACTCTAAAAATTCACTCCCGGCTTAGCTTTACACACGAGTGCTCTGAATGCTACACAACCGACACCGTTCTCAACCAGAAAGTATTTGCACCCTGACTATCGCACATCTATTCCCTCTTTCCTGTTACGATTTGCTCCACTCTACTCATATGAAAAGACTAGATTGTGGAGCGTGGCTTTGATGATTTTTTTCTGTTCATTCACACACTTTACAAGAGCATTAGCAAGCTCGAGCGCTCGTGTTGTAGCTGGACGTCGAGTAGGCTCCAGTTCCAGTTCAGCGCAGGTGAGTTCAGCCAGGGCTCTGTGCAGGACACTCAAGATCTTCCACTATAACCTTCACACACACAATGGAGCTTCTCACAGATCTCGCTTTGCGCACAAGATCATGGTCATGCTGGAACAGGTTAGGGGGTTATGAGTTCTCATAAGGGAAACTCTGATGGTACAGCAATACAAAGGCATACAGTGCATTAGGGAGTGATGATTAAGCAAGGCCAATACTTTTTGCAGTACAATTATATACATTTAGCGACTGTAAAAACTGCTAAACAAAGCATCCTGGGACCACCGACACTTTTAACATTATTAAACGTCAATCAATCATTAATGAGCAACACTGTCATTAATTAAACGCGTGTCACCTTGCACCTCCAGGTCCAGAGTTTGATTCCCATGTCGGGTCTGTGTGCATGAAGTTTGCATGTTCTTGTGGGTTCTCTGGTTATCTCCCATGGTCCAAAAACATGCAGATTAGGCTGATTGGCATTACAAATTGCCTATAGTGTGTAAATTTGAATTAGAGGTCCCACCAGGGTCGTACAAATTGGAAATAAATAAAATAGTCGCCATTGGCTTCCACGGTCCTGAGTTAAACTAAAGAGGTTCCTAGATGGATGGATGGAATCATTAATAAATATGCCAATAAGCAGAGCACACTTGATTTTTAAAACTGACTCCTGCCATATTTTACCCTGTTCAGACTGGAGGAAGCTTATAATACTTTGTGGGATTTGCCCAAGATTTTCTTCTTGTCTTCACACACCCCTCCCTCCTCCTTCTGACCAATCGGAATCCAGAACTTCACAGTGCACTGGACTAAATACTGAAGAGTAGATGTTACTACAAGGGTGCCAACAATTGTGATGCAGTGGGTTTTGTTTAAGAAAATAAAAGCATACTTTTGGTTGGAATAAATTTACAATATCCACAAACATATTTGTTTTGACCTAACAGTGCCGATAATTATTCAGCGGGTCTCGCGCACAATCCTGATGTTTTATGCAGGCGAAACATCATACACCGATGCATTCTCACTCTCACGTACACCTACACACACAAATACCCTGAGTGGTGTCAGGCGGGCCGAGTGGTCCAATGAGCACCCGGCCCTCAGGGCAGTGGAGGAGTGAAGCGCGGGGTTGCCACGGCAAACTGTGACATTCACCGACATCAGCCGAGGGACGAGAGGTTAGTAAAGGTCTGCACGGCCGTCACCACTTCTAATTATAAACCTCAGAGAAGGGAGGAAAGGAATGAAGGAGTGTGTGTGCTTGTGTGCGCGCGCAGTGGACGAATGAACAAGTGATTCAGAAACGGCGAAAGGTCGCGCGCCAAGATATTTTAACACCGCTGTAACAACACATAGGTTGTGTTGAGATATTTTAGAATCAAACACCTTTATGATTATAAAATATATTTTAGAATGCTATATTTTATAGGCAAGTTTCCTACGCTCCTACGTTGCAGAACGGTCATGACGACATGAATGCATTATTGTATAAACTAAATTGATGATGAGACTTGTGTGTGCTGAAGCTGAAACTTTATATATAAATAACGGCGAAGTGCACACAGGAACAAGATCTACAAATTTGTTAAGGAAACACTTGAGGAAAAAGACGTTAAAGTTAATAGTCAGGAACGTGACTTCATTAAGGTGCTCTTAGTTGACTTATTGTTAAAAAGTTTATGATTGCTGTAACCCTGCTGATTTACTTCGATTACTACATTAACAGGTTAAAGACCTACACACGGGTTCTCCCATGCCGTCAGCACTGTGGCGTGCACCAGGGTGCAACTATGGGATCCTTCTTGTTTAAATTTTCCACCACTCAACTTGAATTTTTAAAAAAACATTTAAAGCACAGTTTGAGCGGTGTGTGAGCAGTGTGTGAGCAAAACTGAGCTGAGACCAGCAGCGGAAAGAGCCTCACCTGGAGTGCCGGATGAATTCATGCCCTCACGTTCCCCTCTGGATGCACACGTTCGTTCTCACGCAGATTAGGGTGCTCTCCAGAGGGATTGTGTGTTACTGTATGTGTGTGTAAATGTGTGTGTGTGTGTGTGTGTGTGTGTGTGTTTCCACAAGCTTCTAGAAGACGGTTCTTCTAGAGCGGGTCCTCGCTGTCAGCCATGACTGCCGATCTGAGGAGAGTGACTGTGATGATCACACACTGTAAAAAATAAAGAGAAATAAAATAAGACAAAAGAAAAGAGGAGATGTTCAGATTAACGGATTATTTTTCGGGAAAAAAACTGTAACGTTTATTCTAAGAAATAAACTAGAAAACGATACGAGAATGACGGGACGGAAAGAACGGCGGTGATAACTGACTGATCGCAGGCTCCGCCCACCCATTGGTACAGTTGCTATGTACATTACACATGCTAACCAAGGAAAGTAGAACACTTTTCCGGTTTTGGAGACACTCTAACCCAATCATCTAGACATCACTGGATGGACTTGTCACTCAAATCCTTATACTTGTCCATTTTTCCTGCTTTCAACACATCAACTTCAAGCACTCTATAAGGTGTCACTGTACTGAGGTCAACGTTATTCACGTCACCTGTCAGTAGGTTTAATGTTATATCTGATGAGGAACCTCACTGGCGCACACCATCGCTCTGAACATCATCACTCAGTTCTCACATTTGTTCTGGGGTCAGGTGGAATTCCCTGTGTGTACTGCAGTAGCAGCAGCGGGTATCACGCACGTCTGTTCTTCTGTTCTGGATCAGAGACAGGAGACGGCTGCACTCCTCCATCAGGATCTCGACTCTGTTGAAGTCAGAGTGAGAGGCGTGAGCGAGGCTCGTCGTGTAGTGAGGAGGTGGAGCAGCTTCGCCTCCGCCTGAAAGCAGCCAGAGAGCCGTTAATGGGATGAGTCACACAGCCCCGGCTCTCTGCTGAGGCCGCCGCACTAGAATACCCACGCTGCCTGGGAATGTAGGGCACTGGGAACAAAGGGAACATAAGGAACTGGGAATGTACAGCTCTGGGAACAAAGGAAACAGGGAATAAAGGGAAGTGGGAATAGATGGAACTGGAAATTTGGAAAAATGGAATAAAAAAAAAAAATTATATAAGGAAGTTAGAGTACTGGGAACTGGAAATGTAGAGTACTGGGAATATATGGACCACTGGAAGTGTGAATATGGCAAAGTGGGAAGACAAAGAACTGGATAAAAAGTACATTGATTGAGAAAATGTACAATTGGGAACACCGAGAACTGGGAACGAAATAAACTGGTGAAAATGGGGAACTGGGGCATAAGTAATTAAGAATATAGACAACTGGGAAATAAAAGAATTGTAAACATTGAGAACTGGGAACATTAAAACGAAGTAAACTTAAAGCGACTGTCCCTGTAATTTTAGAAGATGAGAGATTATCTGTCCACAATCCAAACAAAGATTCATTAACAAAATGAACAACTCTAAATAAAAACACAAAGCTGTTAACTTGTTTCTGCTTCTTCGACAGATATTTTGTGCTAAAGCTGAAAAAATGTCATGCCCTTGGTTTAACGGCTGCAGTGATGAGCAACACTGGAGCTGGGAGAGGAACTGAGGCTTGTGGTCTGTGTTTCCTCTCCTGCCATGTCCTCTGTCCTCACCTGCTGGATACAGTGTGTAACTGCATGCAGTGTGCAACTGCACACACACACACACACACACACACACACACAGAAAGGAAGTAACTCCAGGATCCCTAATGTCGGCTCAATCACAACACTTCCTGCCCTAAAAACAGGGAAGTTCCTGCTATTGACCGAGTGCCCGCTAACCTCGCGTTTCCACTTCCACTGCTTCGAGTCACAAATAACTCCACATTGTTCAAGGCTTTCCATCCAACTCGGCTTATTCCCAAATTTACAAAGGCTGAAACCATGAGAGACAATTAGGAAAGCTTAAAGGACGGAACAAACGTCCCAAGAAAGTTTTGGCAATTTAGAATTTTGAAATAAAGAATGAGATTAACGGATTTCTGGAAAACTACGCATTAGCATATTCTCAAAACATAGTGTGTGCTTACACAAGGAACTGAGAACACAGAAAACTGTATTAATTGGGAACATGGAATATGTACACATTAAACAGGGGCTATATACACGTGCATATACAAAACCAGGCTTACTGGGAATTTGGAAAATTGGGAATTGGAAATATATGACACTTTAAACAAAAGCATGCAAGGATGGAAATCACAGGACACTGGAACTACAGAAGTATAAACATACAGAACTGAGTACATGCTGAACTGGGAATGATGGGAATTGTAGGAAACTGGGAAAGTAAGAAATGGGGGGGGGGGGAGTAAATTGGAAAATACAGAGAATTTGGAATATACTAAACTGGAAAAAAAATTTCAACAGAGAATTGGGAGTATAGGGAACTGCAGAGAAAAAAATGGTTGAGGAAAACACAGGGGACTAAAATTACAGACAAATGGAAATTATAGATCCATGGGTTTATATTAAACTGTTAAACATAGGAAACTAAGAATAACAGAATCCTGGTGAATAGAAATCGGAGACACAGGGCATTGGAAATACCGAGAATAAGGAACACAGAATAGAGGACATATTAAACTGGGAATGCAGCAATCTGGGAAGGTTGGTAATCGTAAATAGTAAGAATAAAAAATTAGAGGAAACTTGGAACGCAAGTTAGAACAAAGACAAGGCACTGGAAATACAGAGAACTAGGAATATATAGAATTGGGAATATAAGGGAAAATCAAACAAAAACTGGGAATGTAAGAAATGGGAAACACAAGGCACTGGAACTACAGAGAACTGTGAGCACAGAGAACTGAGGATGCATTAAACTAGGGACATGGAGAAATATGAATTAAGAGAATTAGAATTTGTAGGAAACTGAAAAAGTATATTCGAATATGGGCACACATAGGGCACTGGAAAAACAAGAAGAAGGAACCGTTTACATATTAAACTGGAAACATAGGGAACTAGAAATGATGGGAATTGTGAACATGCTAAATTGGGCAAAGAATAAACAAGAAACATAGGGCTCTGGAAATCCATAAAACTGGATTCATACTTAACTGGAAATGTTGGAAACTGGGATCACTGGATTTGGATTAAAATTTTTACAAACCAATTTTTATTTTTAATTTTTATTTTATTTAATTTTTTTTTACAGTTTTTTTTTTCATTGTATTTTGGCGTGAATTTAAAGTTCTTAACAATATTGGACAATAATGTGTATATCCGCACATACACAATAGTATCCGAATTGGTGGGGGGTACGCTAAAGCTTTTAAGCTAAGCGAAACTAAGATTGTGACTGAAGTTATTGTGCAAGTTATTAAAATGAAGTCCGAGTCTTAGGATCCCGTTTACATTATTAAACATCAGAGAATCAGAACCTCACCGCTTGAAAATACGCTCCTTGTGACGCGAAAACGTCTAAATACATTCAGAATGACAGCAACTGCACTTGTGTGGTTTAGTGACTTCAGTGTAAATCTCGATCTGATTAGTATCACTATGCAGGAGATGATTACATCAGGCTCTGATGATATCATTAGGCTTCACAGAGATTCCCAAAGCCCAGCGTATTAGCGTTAGCAACGGGACAACGCTGTGGGGGTTTGGACTGAGCATGAAACCTAAAACTTCACACCGTTATGAAAGAGAAAAGAAGTAATAATGTAACAGAATACTTAACTATATTAAAATTTTATTAAAAATGTGTAATGTCATAATCATATCTTTGTCACTTCTTATGAGTTTTCATAGCTTTAAAACGGAAAGATTTTTGAGTTGACAGTTTTTTCGAGTCAAACTATTTGAATCAGCTCATTAACAAGAGTCGACTCCGTCAGCTCTCAAATGACTCGTTTCCCACACAGAGAGTATGTGGGTGGGCCGCCCAAATATACTGACGCCCGCCCAAGTAGATTTGCTGATACTTTTAAAATATTTTTCCATCTGCCATCCGTGATTGATTAATTAGTGGCGAACAGTTCCCTCTTGCGCTAGCAGAATAAACAGGAGCGGTACAATAAGAAAGGTATACTAAGAGGTAGTTATGCAGTAATGCAGCTGAAGCTCTCTGCCATAAAAAGAATAAGATGGGTGTACTGACGGTCGCACGTGCACTGCAGAAAAACTGTCTCACACGGTGAATAGGCCTACGTTAAAAAAAATTAAAAACACACACACACACACACACACACACACACAAGAGGCATCACAGCGCGGATCCGTGTGGTACCACATCAATGGACCTCTTTGCAATTCTGTTAGAAAACGCAACACTTTTTTCAGAAAACTGTTCCAATTGGAAAGGTTTTGGTATTCACATGCTTATTGTTTTTGTTTGCACTGGAACAACCAAAAAAAAAAAAAAAAAAAGTCAAACTTTTTTTAGTCAAACTTGATAAAAATTCACACAGGACTCAAAAAAAGACTGGACAAAATTTTTGCCACCTTGTCAAAATTGCATGAAATAATAGCTTTTCAAGCATGTGATGCTCCTGTAATTTGTATTTAG